>NC_091951.1:290271004-290319082 GCF_031021105.1 Erythrolamprus reginae
TGGCACTTAAGGAGGGAATAAACCCCTGCCAGCGTCCAGAGGGAAAAAAAAAATGCTCCCTTCGCTTTGGGCAGCCCAGAGTGAATGGAGTGTTTTCCCTTCTCTGGTGCTTGGAGAGGGAATAAACCACTTCGCTCTGGTGACTCCCTCGCGCTGCCTCCCATATACCAGGCGTGAAGTTAACTCCCGGAACGTCTGGGTGCGGAAGGGTAAAAGAGGGTGCTTTGCCCTGGCTGGATCAACTCAGCTTCAGCCAATCCGAGGAGTCACCACAGTGAAGGAAAGGCGCCGGCTACAAAGTGAATGAGCAAGAGGAGAGGGTGCCCTTCAGCATGGGAAGGAAGAGGAAGCAGATAGCAGCAGCAGCCGCTTTTCGGTCAAAGAAGCAAGAGGTTCCCCTCTCGCCCGCCTGGGTTTCTCTCTCTAGTGCAGTGTATGGGAGGCAGCCTCGCACCGGGTGTATGGAAGGTGCATGCTCCTCCTCGTCGCCTCAGAGTCCCTCTTTTTTTTTTAAGCCTTAAAGTTTTGATTTTTTTTATTCCCCTCACCTCACCTTCTTCCTTCGGCAGCAACTGTCCTCTTCTTCCTTCTCCCACCCAAATTCCGAGCTTCTATTTCTTTCCTTATGGGTTTTCACGCATTATTTGCTTTTATATTGATTCCTATGGGAAAAATTGCTTCTACTTACAATCTTTTCTACTTAAGAACCTGGTCACGGAACAAATTAAGTTCTTAAGTAGAGGTATCACTGTACTATAATAATTGTCTAACTTGCCACTTCCTTCCTTGGGAAGAAACTGAAATATCACAGATGGGCTGTTACACTACAAATCTTATTTTGGTTTACATCAAAATTTATTTCTCCTTTTCTAGCAATAAGCTGAGGGCAGACAGCCTACAAAAATGTCTACCCCCCCCCTTCAATGTCAACCAATTTGTACTACATATCTTCAAGAACGCAACAAGATGCTTTCTAAATATCAATATCTATCCATGTAAATCATGTTTGTTTTTTGTATTGCTATGTACTGTATGTTTATTTGTTGCTGGTTTCTAGATGTAGTAGAGTTTGAACTGTTATTTGTAGTAATGCTTCTTTAGAATCTCACCTAAATTATTCTGTCTTTAAAGATTCCAAATGTCATTGAAAGCCTCTGATATTTCTCTAAGAACCAGATTGAGATTTTATTGCCCAAATAGTTTTATATGATTGCAATTGCTACATTTTTTAAAAAGCGGCATATGACACTTTTCTCTTAATGCACAACTTAGGGTTCTGCAACCTTTTGCAACTTCCCATATGTTAATAAAAATATTTCTGAAAATTGGCAAAGCTACATACCATAACTTTTGCCAGCTATTTTCATAGGCCAGTTTGAAGCATGGCAAGAGAGAAGAATGCCTTGTTTTAGTGGTTGAGTCAGTCTGACAGGCTTTCACATTGCCCCTCCTCTTATTAATATTCTTTTTGATGTGAACTTGTAAAACACAGGATTGGTTGTTAATCTTAAGGATCTCGAGGGCTTTTGGCATTGGTCCATAATTTATGTGTTCACATGGCTGTTGTCTGACTACTAATGATTAGACAGCCGTGCTATCTCCCAGCTAAATCAGTGTTGCTTATAAATCACGCTTGATAAATAGCAGTTTCATTTCTTCAAAGGCTCTGTATACATCTACATGCTTTGATAAAACTGCCAGGGGCATGTCATGATTTTACAAGATTTTAGGTTGGGCTTGTTGACATTTGGTTGGGCAAAAGATTTGAATTTCTATGAAAGGTAAAAGCACTGATCAAAACAAAAAAGAATACATGCTGGAACAATAGAAATACACTGGGAAAAAAATACTGATCTTGTTTAGGCTTTTTTAAAGCAGGTAGAATTACAAAACATATTTCACCAAAAATATAAATATTCCAGGTATTAAAATATAACAAAATTAATTTGTCATCATGTGAATTAGTAATGCTATAACTTGACTTATTTCATTCTTTTGAGTAATTTTATGGAATGTAATTTTGTTACACCTTTTTGCCTCTCATAATATAATATTTCTTTTGTACATCATGGAAAGTGATAACAGATAATTTTCTGGATTCAGTAATGCATCTATCTTCTTGTTTCTCAACTTTTTCATCCATTCACCCTTGATTTATTTGTATTGTATTAACAACACAGCTGGTGTAGAGCTGTACTTTTCACTCTCAGAATTGATTTTGTAAATAAATAACACTATTATAGAACTGTCATTTTTAAACTGGGTTGCAGGATACATTTAATTATTTGGAGCATTTTTAGAAGTTCTGTAAGCAATTGTGTTCTTGGATAGTCATCCTAGAAAATGGTTTGCTAGTTACTATATGTGATAATGAAATAGAAATAAATTGTGCTTCCCATTACCTTACTTTCCCAACTTCGCTTGCAAGTGATAGTAAGGATATAAGAAAACTGCCTGTCCTAGGGACGATATAAGGAAGCTACCTGTCCCAGTTCTGGAATTGGGATTGTCATTGGATGAATGGAAGTGGGCCTTAGAATCATTGTACTCATGACCATGGGATAACATGCAGGAGAAGATAAGGAATGGGTCACTTTTGTGGTTCTGAATTATTCTTTTATAGGTTCTGGTAGTGATTAATACTTTCTTTGTGGAAGAAGGTTGTTCTTTTACCTCCTAAAGAGATTTGGTTCAGCCCTTTCTCAATGAAATATGGTGGTTCTGAAGCAGCTAGAGAGGACAGGATGATGGATGGCATTTTGTTTCTGGAACAAAATTTATAAAAGGATGGAAGATTTGGAATGTAAGTTAGCCTCAAGGTTTGTCGTGTGGAAAGATAAAATGCTTTAAAGTAAGGTTGAGGGTTTGGTTGTTGTCATTAGAATAACATTCTAATTCTGAATTAGATGTTTGTGTTGTGTAGAATGAATAATCAAATGGCCCATCTTTTTTATTGCTTTTTTGTTAAATATAGTTTTCCCATGGTTGCAAAAGGAAAATTCCTAGTACTTTTATATATTGTATCTGTATTTATACCAATGTAGTAGGAAGGGAGTGTGTTTTGAAAGAAACTGTTTTGGTCACTGCACTTCATTGTGGGATTTTATTGCTCCAGGACTGTAATTCAGAAGACTTTTTAGTGCATCAGAGACCAATTTTCATATCCACAGCTTAATTTTAGGGCTGGTGAAGAAATGGTGAAGTATGTATATATGTATATACAAAAACAATTACGACTAGACAGAATAGCAACATTCATTCTCCATCATTGGTGGAGCTAGCATTCAGGATGGGTTGTCCTTGTCCAGTAAGAATGAGGACTGTGTCTATCTTATTTTGCCAGAATCCACCCTGCTAAAAGCCACCTTCGACTCAGTCCTCAGTAGGACGGATGTGGCAAAACCTTGCTCCCATCTTGATTGCTGATCTTCCCAATGGAAACAGAAGAAAAATTGTCTTGTGATTCAGT
Organism: Erythrolamprus reginae; assembly: GCF_031021105.1. Taxonomy (NCBI): domain Eukaryota; kingdom Metazoa; phylum Chordata; class Lepidosauria; order Squamata; family Dipsadidae; genus Erythrolamprus; species Erythrolamprus reginae. The sequence goes on from NC_091951.1 coordinate 290,274,474, forward strand.
GCTTCTTGACTGGCTACTAGAGAACAGAGGGATTTTGCAGAGCTTCAGCTCTGGCTACTTTGGCTGGTGTTGGGTCGTGCATGGTGGCACAGGCCAATGAGAGGTTTTGACCCAGTCTGCCAGAGGAGTGTTCACGCTAATTTTTCCACCTGACATATCAGTTTTAAGGGGCCCTGGCTCCATTTTAATTGTGGCAGCAACCATCTCCCAATTTAGCCAGTAGAGTCATGTTTAGTGATGGGCGAACCCAACGGTGTTCTGGTTTGGCGAGTTCGGATGAACTTCACACAAAGTTTGACTGAACCCGAATGGTCCGTGGCATCAAAGCTCCAACCCCAGAATCCCATCGTTTTTTATTTTTACGGATTTTTAATTTTTATTTATTTTTATTTTTACGAAAAAGGACGCCGCAGCGGCGCCGCAAGCAAACCAAGGTCCTATCACGTAAAACTATTTTTAAAATTTTTACATGAAAGGACCTCCCTTTGCTTGCAGCGCCGCTGTGGCATCCTTTCACGTAAAAATAAAAAAGACCTCCCTTTGCTTGCGGCGCCACAAACAAAAGGAGCTGGGGAATCCCACGATTCCGGGGGCGGCACTAGAATAATGGAGGGAGGAGGGAATCCAGGAAGTGATCACCTTGCCGTCCTTAGCAACCTGCCGGTATACGTGATGTCAAAGCTCCGCCCCCGGAATCTCTTCATGGGATTCCCCAGCTACTTTTGTGCCTCCCGACTGGCCGACAGCTCCCCGGTGTTTGCCTTCCTCCGCCACCACTGGCACCCGGCTCCTCCTCCTCTTCTCAGCAGATGAGGAGGAGGCGGTGGCACTTCGCGGTGCTCGGCACGAACGCTGAACCAGAGCACAATTTTTTTAAAAAAATTGGGTTCGGGTCCGGTATGCTGAACACCGCAAAATTCGGTACGGACCCGAATTGTGCAGGTTCAGTTCGCCCAACACTAGTCATGTTAAGATTGGGGTAGTGTAGAGCAGTGTTTTTCAACCGGTGTGCCGTGGCACACTAGTGTGCCGCGAGACATGGCCAGGTGTGCCGCGAGGCGGTTCCCCCCCCCGCTATTGCCCCCCCCGCCGCCGCTGCTATTGGCACCCTCCCACGGGAGGCCGGCAAAGGTTGCTTTGAAAGTCGGCCCCCTCGCGCCCATGGCTTCTCGTCGCTTCCCCAAAGCACCGTCGCTTCCCCGAAAGTGCGCTCCTCCTCTCCCTGCCAGCCAGCGGGGGGGCGGGGAGGCGCCGGCAGCAGAAGGGAAGGGAGCCGCGGCCGCCCCTGCCTCCCACGGTGCCTCCGGCCCCCTCGGCCTTTTGGCGCTGCCCCCCGCACACCCCCTCTCCTCCTCCGCTGTCTCCTGCCTTTCGGCGTGGCTCCTCCCGCACCCGGAACGCAGGAGACAAAAAATGGCCCAACTCTCGTTCTCTCTCCGTTCTCAGCGGAGGCCAGCAAAGGTAATATTCAATGTCGGGAGCGCGCGGGCGGTTGCGCGCGCTCCCTACCCCCCTGCTAGCCGCTCGGAATATTCAAAATAAGAAAAACCTTCGCCGGTGAAGGCTTTTCTTATTTTGAATATTCCGAGCGGCTAGCAGGGGGGTAGGGAGCACGCGCAACCGCTCGCGCGCTCCCGACATTGAATATCACCTTCGCTGGCCTCCGCTGAGAAGAACGGAGAGAGAACGAGAGTGAGTGACAGCAACAGACAGCAAGATAGAGAGAAAGTGAGAAAGAGAGAGAGAGAAAGGGGGTAGAGAAAGAGATAGCAAGAGAGAGAACAAGAGAGAGAAAGAGTGTGAGAAAGAAAACCAGAGAGGGAGAGAAAGCAAGAGAGAGAGAGAAAACAAGAGAGAAAGTGAGAAAAAGAGAGAAAGAGGGAGGGAGAGAGAAAGAGAGAGAGAAAGAACAAGAGAGAGAGAAAGAAAATAAGAGAGAACAAGAGAGAGAGAGAGAGAAAATAAGAGAAAAAGAGATAGCAAGAGAGAGAGAAAGCAAGAGAGACAGATAGGGAGAGGAAAGGAGAGAGAAATGAGAACAAAAAGGGGAGAAAAAAGGAGAAATGATTGAGGCAGAGAATGAGAGGAGAGAGAAACAAAAGAGAGAGAGAGGGGTGATTCTTGAAGCATATGGTAAAAAGCACCCAAATAATAAGAAATGCCCCCCAGCCCACACCTCTTTTTGAAAAGAATAAAAGAGAAAAAACCCCAGCCCTCAACTGGTTTTGGAAATGGTTCCAGTGTGTATATACACACACACACATAAGGGGGGGAGAGAGACAGGGATGGAAAAAGAGGAGAAGTGAGAGGGAAAAGGAATGAGGGAAAAAGGGAGGAAGAGAGAGAAATGACAAACATGAGAGAGAAAATGGGGAAAGACAGGAGAAGTACCCAGAAATGAGATACGTACAGTATAAAGTTGAGTAGGGATGATTGATGATTGACTGTATTTATAAGGGGATGTTACATGGGATTGTATATACTAGGGGGTTATGTATGTATGTATGTATGTATGTATGTATGTATGTATGTATGTATGTATGTATTTATTTATTTATTTATTTATTTATTTAATTTGTGTCATTTTGGTTGGTGGTGTGCCCCAGGATTTTGTAAATGTAAAAAATGTGCCGCGGCTCAAAAAAGGTTGAAAATCACTGGTGTAGAGGACATTTTTACTTGCTGCACCCAATAGATTCTTCTTTGTCTCTTGTTTTTGTTGGTTGAGGTTTTTTTAAAGTGTGTGTGTGTGTGTGTGTGTTTCATGTGAAGAGCTCTTACTCCAGTGCTTGATCTATTTATTGGTAGATATTCATTGTCAACTTTCTAGTACAAGTAGCCTTCATTAGCTGATGCACTCATAAATTTGGGCAATAGAGAACCCTGTTACCCTGGTAGATGCTAATATCAACCCCAAAAATTCATGCAATCAGATGAGAGGAGCAGAGGAAAATATGGTAGTATAACCAGATATCTTCTATTTTTCCCCCTTCAATGGAACCTGTCCTGTGATAAATATCAACACCAATGCCCACTATGTCCTAACATCTGGGAATAATCTTGTTAAAATAACAGTGAGGAGCTGCAGTGTCATTTGTTCTTTATGCTAATTTTCCTCATCTTGCTGTGATGTTGTGCAGGTGTTGGACTTATGTATCTTTCCTTCTCCATGCTCCATGCAAGATGACTGTCTTCCTGGTTTTGCTGTTTTGTCTCTTCAGTTGTTTGTCTCTGTCATCTTCTGAAGGTTTCCCACAAATCTCCTTAAGAACATTTTTTTAATTAATTGGACTTGTATGCCGCCCCTCTCTGCGGACTCGGGGTGGCTCACAGCATATCCCAAAAACACAATGGTACAGTTTATCCAATTAATATGCTAAAAAGATTCTTAAAAATTCTAACTTTAAAACATTCATTTGCATTCATTCAATAATCACGCTAATGACATTCGTTGGTCAGGGGGAAGGTTTGCAGAGCAAAAACAAATTAATTTTTTAAATTAATTTTGCAATTACTGATTTAGAAATAAGAAGATAACATTCTAGGAAATGCAGGTAATGCTTGTTCAACAACTGTAATTGGGACTGGAAATTCTGTCACTAAACAACAATTTAAGACTTTGAATTGCCATGTAATGTAACTGAACTTAAGATAGCAGTTCTGATGTAGTTGCTGAATATCACTTGGTTATTATGTGCAATGTCATAGTTCTTGATTTGCAACAGTTCATTTATGGACCATTGGAAGTTACAATGGTACTGAAAAAAGTGACTTATCTTTCATACTTATGATACCATTCACATAATCTTGTGATAAAAAACCAGACCCTTGGCACCTGACATATTTATGATGGTTGCAGTATCCTAGTGTTTTGTGATCACCTTTTGTGAACTTCTGACAAGCAATGTCCATTGAGAAGCCAGATTTACTTAACAAACTTTGTTACTAATTTAACAACTTCATTAGTTCACTTAACAACTGTGGCCAGAAAGATGGTAATATGTGGCAAAATTCACGTAACAATTGTCTCAGAGAGAAACGTTGGGCTCAATTGTGGCCATAAGTCTAGGATTTCATAGATGTTCTGTTTTTATTTGTACATTGAATTTGTATTCTGGTTTCTGTTAAGTACTTTAATGATTCCCAATCCCTTTCTTTCCTGTCAACAAATTTGTGACATGGCCGACACCTGATAGTTTGGAACTAAACTGCATATGTATGTGAGGATTTTTATGTGAAATGTTTATGCTATGTGCCTCAAAATTATGATGTTTGGGTTTTGACAAGAGGAGCAAGATATTGCTCTGGAGCCTAGTCCTTCTTTATCTTCCTACTTTCCTTATGTGTTTCTCTTCTATACTCTAATCTTGTGCTCTATTGTACTCAGTTACATTTCTTTGGACCTAAATTATAGCATTTTTAAATAATTTTTGATGAAATTCTATGGAACACATAGGTTACCGTATTTTTCGGAGTATAAGACATACCTCCCTCCCCCAAAAGAGGGTGGAAACGTTGGTGCATCTTACCAAATACAGCCATTTTTTACTCCGAAACCCAAGCCCCGCATTCCATTTTTGCAAAAATTGACCTGTTTTTCACAAAAACGGCGCGCGCAGAAGGTTTGGGAGGCCTGCATAATGTTTCTGGGGGCCTGGAGAAGGCAAAAACACCTCAATTTTTGTGAAAAATGCCCTGTTTTTTCACCTATTATTTTACAAAAGTTTGGGTGTTTTTTTCCCTTCCCCTAGCCCCCAGAAGCACTCTGCAGGCCTCTAAAACCCTCTGCACACCCCATTTTTCACAAAAACGGATGAAAAATGGTCCCATTTTGGTGAAAAACAGGGAATGCAGAGGGTTTAGGAAGCCTATAGAGGAGGACAATTTTTTTTTCTTATCTGTTCAAAATCTTCATGCATCTTATACACCAGTGCATCTTATAGACCGAAAAATATGGTAAGTAGGTTGATAATAAAGCATGCTACATCTGGAGATAATACTCAGGAAAGTACATAAATAAACTGCATTATCTTTATTCCAAAGGCATGGCATTAAAACTAGAAGGCCTCTGTTACCAGGAGACTCTACAACAGCCAAAACTCATGTAGTGCAAACTCTGGCTCTCTCTCTTGAACTTAGTTCAAAGATAAATATTGTTTTATTTTATCCTTACTTAACTGATGACTGATTTGCAAAGAACATCTGTTTTTGAGGTCAGCTGCTTTTACATTTGCCTGCATATTTGGCTTCTTCTTGAGAAGCTTTTTTGGTTTAATGTAGCCAACATCTTGAAGTCTAATAGCAGCAGGATAAACACAGAAGTGCAGAACTTCTATACTCAGTTCATGCTTTTTTATCATTTTTGTTAGGCAGCTGACAAATGTGGGGATTCAAAAATCACATTTCAGTCAATTTCCCACACTTTTGGAATGCAGGATTGTGGATAGAATTCTAGTATAGGATTTGGATTACGTTGTTTCTTTTTACCGTATATTTGTTTACATATAAAATTCTATGTCTTCAGTCTCTTATTGAGACTATGAGGAGATTACTGTAACCTTGACAAAATTGTCTAAACTGCTGCTTTTGGTTCTGATTAAGCACATGAGTGGTTCTGATATTGAAATTAGATTGTATCCACTCATCTTTGTATTCTCCTTTGTATTTTCTCATCGTGCATTTTAGCAATTAACAGCTGAACAAGAAATAAAGATAAAGGGGAAAGTCTTCAACCATCTTTATCACTTTGGAATGTTAGAGATACTGTACATTGGACTTTAGCATCCATAATGCCAGGTAGCTATACTATCTGTATCAATTATGGGAATTGAAGTCTAATGTAACTGGGATAATGTTATCTCTTTTGGATAAGGCTGTTCAAAGATTGCTAGTGTTCTTCTCTCTGTGAAGTGTAAAACTCAGAAATCTCAAAAGTAATAAAAATGTACTTTCATTGTGTGATTACATATATTAAGCCGAGGTGGTGCAGTGGTTAGAGTGCAGCACTGCAGACTATTTCAGCTGACTTCTAGCTGCAGTTCAGCAATTCAAATCTTAACTGCTCAAGGTTGACTCAGACTTCTATCCTTCCGAAGTGGGTAAAATGACGACCCAGATTGTTGGGGGCGATATGCTGATTCCGTATACCACTTAGAGAGGGCTGTAAAAGCACTGTAATGCAGTATATATGTCTAAGTGCTATTGCTATTGCTATATTTCAAACGTATGTTTTCCAGCTAAATAGGAAAAAGAATCTATTTTATGATGTTTGTCATTGGGCAAATTATATGCAACTATCAACATTAGATGTATCAGGATATGCAACAGTCAACATTAGGTATGCAACAGTTAACATAGGATGCATCAAATTACATAAAATATTATATATTACCTATATACAATAGTTGACATAGTATATTCCTCATTCCTCATTTTGTATATAAAAATGCATTACAGTGACTAGAAATCTTTATTCTCCTGTAGACTTCTGGCAACCTTGCCATATTGCATCCTGTTATCTCTTCAGAACAAAATTTAATTGAGTTCTTGGAGAATTGTTAATATTCTCTTACTATAATTAAACTTTTTTTCTGCAATAATGTATCTTTTGATTCATTTGTCGGGTTGAAGTCACAACAAACCAATGAATTTCTACACTGGTTCATTTATAAAAGTATATATCCACTATCCTTTATTATATAGTAAAATATATTATTCTATAAGTATCCCTTTTAAAGACATGCTTTATAAAGCATCTTGGTATGAGGGGAAGACTTTGGAAGATGGGGCAAAGAGGAACAGTCTAAACCAGGGGTCCCCAACCACCGGGCCGCGGACCAGTACCGGGCCGCGGGGCATGTTGCACCGGTCCGTGGAGTCAGCAGCTGCCGGCCCTCATGCCGCCACCCCCTCCCTCCAGTGCTTCGCCTCCCGCCGGGCAAGAGGCCTCGGGAGGCAGGTTCTGCCGGCCACAGGACGATGGATGGGACAGAGGGGCGGGAAGGACCGAGAGGCTCAAGCCTCTTTTGGCTTCTGCCGCGGGGCACTTTTGCGTTTTTGGCTGGGGGGAGGCAGGAGGGCCAGCCTGACCCCCTCTCTCCAGCGCTTAGCTCCCGCTGGGCAAGAGGGCTTGGGAGGCAGGTTCTGCCGGCCACAGGACGATGGCGGGAAAGAGGGGCGGGGAGGACCAGCACCCCCATGCTTAATCCCGCCCCCAACCACGCCCCTTTCCGCCCCCACTGGGCCATAGAAAAATTGTCTTGCTGAAACTGGTCCCTGGTGGAAAAAACGTTGGGGACCACTGGTCTAAACAACAGTCAGATGAGAAACAGCATAACCCACAGATACATAATGGGCTCAGTAGGCTCAGAAAGGACCTTCACTAAGTTTTTTACTATAAAGGTAACCACATGATAATTGTACTTTCAAACTTTCAAATTAGCAAGATTCTCTTAACATACATTTATCATAAAATAGAACTAGTTTTTCTCCATTTAGATGGAGACAGCATCCAGGAATGCTGTAATCCTATTGGATTGAGTCTGCAGAGTAAATAACATGCCGCCTCCTCTTGCTTCCCCAGCTTTTTGATTCAGTTGTAACCTGGATCAGACATGTTGTGGAGTGTCTCTATTCCTGAATGCTAGCTTCGACTTGAGTGAATATCAGATTGCAATAGTTCTCAGCTTTCTGATCGAGCTGCTCACCTTTCCAGCATGAAAGGCTTTCACCCGAAAGGCTACAGGAGCAGCAGTTAGACTGTCGCCTGGCAGATTAAACAGGGCAGCACTCACAGCTTGGCTCTGAAATTCTGACCCTTGGGCTCTGTTTTACTTAGCCAGTGGCCTCATCACTGGATGGTAGTATTTGGCAGCACTCACAAGCTTGCCTCAATTGAGATCCACATCAGGATCTCAACAAAATTATGGTGGCTAGAATTATTGAATTCTCAGCGAATGCCACTCTAAATACAGCAAGATTCACAGCAAAGTCCATCGGCTCCTCTGTAGCTTCCTGCTGCCTTCTGTGGCTTCCCTAATGGCAAGCATATACCAGAAATAAATGGAGTCTGACTTCAGTCCCATATTCAGGAGATCAGCTGTTTGGAGCCTCCCTGAAGCCCATTCTCGTAGAGTCCAGGAACAAGTGAAAGATCCTGCCATCCATGGCTCGGAGGCATGATTGCCATCCATTCTCTTATTTCATCCCTCATCTTATAGAGGGTGAGACAGTGTTTTCAGACAGCACAGGTCTCAGAGGCCTCCCCCCCACCCCACCCCCCAGGCAAGGGCATCAAGACAGGCAGAGCAGGCAGGGCCAAGGTTACTCTCACAGTGAGAGAAGTAATCCTTGTCGACATTCTAGATGATTGCTCAAGCAACCCTCCGATTGGTGGATCACTTGGCTTTTTTTGCCAGTCATTGAGAGGAATCATTATTATTATTATTATTATTATTATTATTATTATTATTATTATTACACCTCAGATGCATGGATGAGGGAGACAGTCAGGTCAGGCCTTTCCCTGAAGTTCCTCTCCACCCCCCTGAGGTTTTTTTGTCCATTGTTCTGTATCAAAGACTGGAGAAAACGGTTTCTCATGGAATAGGCCATAAAGCACCTGTTGGATATTTGGGCTGTCAACCAGTACCAGAAGAGCTGAACAGTTTGTCTCCTTCCAGCTGACAACTCTGGGCTCCAGAGTTACCCCGTCTACTTTGAGACAGTGGATCAGGGCATGGCTTGTGAGACACAGGCATTACCATAGCCAAAAAATATCACTGCTCACTCCACCAGAAGCACAGCCAACTTGGTGGCAAGAGTTGTTCAGTCTTCAAAAAGGGGCAGCATACTATTGTTGTTGTTGTTGTTGTTGTTGTTGTTGTTATTATTATTATTATTATTATTATTATTATTATTACATAATAAATAATATTCAGGCATCTATTGAGGGGTTATGCTGTGCAGCCACCTGGTCTTCTCCATCTCCATCTCTTTGCAACTGTAAACTGAGGCAGCCTTTGGCAGAAGGGTGATTCAACCGATCCTCTCGGAATAGGGGACTTCAGACTGGAACGCACCCTCCCAATAGGACTGCCAGCTTTGGTATTTCTCATTTCTAAATGCTATCTCCACCTAAAGGGTCATTGGTCTTACCTGATATGTTCCTTCTTGTTCACATGGAGACAGCATCCAGCCCCAACCGGAGTAGTATCTGGTCCTGGGTCCCCAAGGCAATACTACTTCTACATGGTATAATACATCACTCTCCATCGCCTCCGTTGAAAAGCTGGAGAAGCGAGAGGAGGAAGCGTGTTGTTTACTCTGCAGACTCAGTCCAATAGGATTACAGATGGAGTTAACCCATTCTTGGATGCTGTCTCCACGTGATCAAGAAAGAGCTAATCAGGTAAGACCAATGTCCATCTGGTTGTGTTTCCTGTAGCCTGCCTGTTATGGCCAACAAGTTTATACAGTCTCCCAAAAAGAGACATTTTAGAATTAACCTCAATTCTTAAAGAAATATGTTATCTGCCAGCACCTGGCAGTAGCATTTTTTTGCAAAACCAGCAGCAAATGGATACACAGATGACTAATTTACATAATGTCATAATGCAGCTAATGCAACACCTGGAGCAGAATTTGTCTCAACCAGTAGCAGAGCAACCAACATTAATTCAGCCCTAATTTTGACCTATGAAAGGGTATGCACACTTATTTTGTCACCTTATTCTTGTTTTTCATTGTTTTTTCCAACAGCAATCAATTATAGTTTGTTTTTCCATTGAATTGTACAACTTATATATGTTAAAGGTGTGGAGAAATTTGAAGTGATTTATCTTGTTCTGGTTTTTGTACATCTCAAAAACCTGGCATTTTAATAGAGATTTTTCTATATCCACTCCACTCTTATCCCACCTCCTAAAAATGCTTGGCAATATTCTCTTGGTTGCCTGAAGAACTAGTGGCCTTTCTAGAGTCAAAATTGTTCTTTCCCTCTCAGTTCTTCCAGCTTCCTAATGCCTTCTGCCTCTTTTTTGTGCAGACTTCAGATGAGGCCATAGATGCAGTTTTATTCCAAGGAGACAGATGTATAGGCCTTTTTCTGGGCTGTTCCAGCAGAAAGGAACCATGGTATTTTCAATGAAGACTTTGCTGGCAGTAAAGAAATGCCTTTCAACAATTCAAGACAATTCCTGAAAAGAGCAGCCTCTCCTGTGCAAGTTCATATAGAACAGAAGTGTCAAACTCACAGTGTTATGTTGTCATCACTTCCCCCCCCCCCTTTGCTAAACCAGGAATGGGTGTGGCCAGCACGTGATGCCCCCAACCCACAGGCTGCAAGTTTGGCACCACTGTTTCAGAACATAAGAATTTAGAAGTTCTGTAAAATACTTAATTTCTCACCCCTCAGCAAACCAGATGGCACAATATTTAGCCTTCTTTGGTTTTACATATCATAGTTTCAGCTCCTGAAACAAACTTCCAGATGCCCTCTCACGTAAACCGGAGTATGAGTTGCACAATCCTACATCCCCTACAATAATACTTGAGCCATTCATCTTTGAGTTGTACCAAAAATTTGGTAGACACAAAAAAGCTGGCATCAGGAAGAGTTATTATTGATCTCTTTCATCAGATAAGGGGTAAATGGTGCTGGAATCTAATCCCAGAGGGAAGCATGTGGAGTACTTGATGCACTTAGAAAGTCTACAACAATCCATTTTTTTCAATATAAACAACATTATTTTTGTTTTATTTTTGTTTTGTGTAGTCCCAGATGCTCAGTTATTCATTGTTTCAGGTCTTCTTGTTTGTTTGTTTTTTAGAAGACTTTGTTCTTTCTGAGGAGAAGACAGATGAGAGGACGCCTGATTTTGAAACAATTGAAACAATGAAAACAATTCAATAACTATGCTAGCATCCTTTACTGCTGGCTCTTCCATTTGCCTCTGTAGCATTGGTCTGACAAATGATTTGTAAGCTCTGGTTAGCAGATCAATGCTACCAGAGAAGAAGCTGCATAAGATTAGTTTGACAACTCTTAATGCTTTTTTGGCAATGTTGTTAAAGTGGGTTTTAGCACTTAGGATTTAAGTTTCAAAAGAAGATTATTGTGAACTACTGAATCAAAGGCTTTACAAAAGTCTATGTAGATTGTAGATCTATTGTTTTACCCTGATCAAGTTGAGTGGTCCATATGTTTTTGCAGTGTAGGAGTATGTTGTAGTATTGCATTGCTTTTGGCACGTTTCTAATCTCTTAAAAGCATTAAAGTACAGTTAAAATATCTGATGTTGCATACATAAATTTAATTAAAAATTATAATTTTACCTAAAGGCCACGCCGCATTAAAGCAGTAATTGCTGCAAAAAGGGCCCAAACCAAGTACTGAGTACATGTGCATGCTTATACTTTTCAGAGGTCCGATATTGTTTTATGTACAATCCCTTGTTTTATTGATTGCATGTTATATTCTAATTTTCTGAGATTGTGGATTTGAGATTTTTGTGAGCTGTACGCCATAATCATCACAATTATGACAAATCACGGCTTGAACTATCTTGCCTTGCATGAAATGAGTCTCTCTCATATAATAAGATTCACCTTTTAAGTTGCATTACTGAAATAAATGAACTTTTGCACTATATTCTAATTTTTTGAGTGTGTGTGTTTGTGTGTAAAAATCAATGTGAAAGCTACCAGTTCTTACTATGTTGTCCTTCATACATATTGAATTATTGCCAAGAATCTAGGATGTACTAATATATCAGTTTAGTACAAGGATATCAAATTTAGGTCATCACGACAGTGACAAGCACTGTATTGGGATTTTTTCCTTCTTTGCTAAACTGGGTATGGGTATGGCCACTACATGGTCACTACATGGTCCATGAGCCAGGAGTTAGAGCCTTGGTTTAGTATATGTGCAGATCCAAGCAAATGGAAATTTTGTCAATTTATGTATTTTCTGTGTGCCATCCCAGATTTTTTGATATGACACTCTGTGTGCTAATAATAACTGGGAGCACCACAGCTGGTTTATACCATAGTATTTTAATTTTCAAATGATATGTTCCAATCTTCTTTATTTCTTTGTCTTCAATTCTGCTGTTTCTTTTTGCATTGCCACATCAATTATCCATACTTTCTTTTATTCAATTACAGTTGAATAAAACCTCAGACCAAGACTTTATCAGTTTGTATTATGAAATCCCACAATATTTTAACCTGCTCATTTTCAACCATTTTTTCAACTCTTACATTCCTACCAATTTTTCATTACTGCCACAATAATTTTCACAGGTGCTTAAATTAATCATTATAACCACTGTGTTATGTCATTTATAATCATTTTGCATGAATATTTTTGTGCAAGCTGAATATATGACCTGTTTCTGCTTTTTTGCATAATCTGCGCTTCAAATCATTTGACATTTTTTCAATTCCTTGATTGCATTTGCTCAAATTATTGTGTATAGAGCTGTAATCGAAGACTGACGGAAACTTAATAATTTGTATCCTAATCAAGGACCCAATAAATATTAAAGTAGCATCTAATAATATAGGCAATTCTATGCAGGTTGGAATTGTTAGTTGTTGTTGTTGGTTTGGTTGGTTGGTTGGTTAAAGTAGGGTGTTCAACTCTGATAAATTTCCAGATGTCAAAGAAATTCTTTAGGCATCTCTCTAAGGGCTCCAGTCACAATTGATACATTAATATATTTCTTTTTCCATAACGGTTCAATTTCAATCTGCAAGTCCTGGTATTTGGTAATTTTTTAAAAATTATTAATAAATATTACTATCTGTTAACAACAGGGTGAAATCATAGTCGCCAATCTTTCAGCTGGCATTGGTCTTCATGTGCATTCAGTTCTTCCCAAGAATCTAGACTGTTATATAGTGATGGTGTAATAAAAATAAAATGGTTATTACTTGCAATTGGCATCTGGTTGGGCACTATCGTGACAAAATATTGAACTAATTGAATCTTCGCCTGATTTACTATAACTTATATTACTTATGTTATTACACCAGGAAATTTAAAAATGAATTTCTTCCTAAAGTAAGAAATAGTTTCATCTATCTTGCTGAATTATTATATGGAATTAATATTGTTATTTATTGATACATTTTTAATAAAAGTATTTCCTTTTACTTTAAAAATAACATTATTTTCCCTTTTCTGTTTACTTCTAGGTTGACCCACTCTTTACAGTGCCTGCACCTCCACCTCCTCTTTCCAGTAATCTGACATCTCAGATTCTACCTTCCTATTTTTCACCATCTTCATCCAACATTGCAGCCCCCGTGGAGCAACTTTTGGTACGGACTCGTTCAGTGGGTGTGAATACTTGTGATGTTGGAATAGTAACAGAACCTGAATGCCTTGGACCATGTGAACCTGGAACCAGTGTAAATTTGGAAGGGATTGTATGGCATGAAACTGAAGAAGGTAAGATGTTTTCTTCCATTTCTCTCGCTCTCTCTTGGTTGGAATGTTGCATTTTATTTAAAATAAATATTGCTGAAAAATAATAAAATAGTATGCTTTGTTTTGTTTCTACTGGGAAAAAATTATTAGGTTAATCGAAGTCTTAATCTAGCCATAATTTTACAAATAAATTATAATCTTTTTCTGCTTTTGTTGTTTTTGAAGGATGGTTTGGGTTTTGTTCTAAAACCTTGTTAAACTATTACATTGATGATATTTTGAGTAAGGTTTAACGTATTTTTGCATACATTATAATAAAACATGCATAGATACTTTTACAAAAAGAATTACAAAATTGTGTATTAATATTCAAATTGTTTAATTTTTTAAAGCATCTACAATATTCCAATAATATATACAACTAGCATATATCGTAGTTACTGGATTTGCTGCAAATTTGATTAGTCTCTTGTTTCTTTAGTCAAAAATTATAATTGCATGTTAGCTGTTTAAATATTTTGTTTAAGTGCCCAGAGAACCTTGTGATCATTGTTTGAGAACTGGAGTTTCATATAAATATATATTTTCTTAAAACAATGGACAAAATTTCAAGCTACTGTTTGAAAAATAAATTGAAAATTATGAACAAAAAGTCTAGACACTAAAATTAATTTGAAAGATAATTATTTTTGACAAATTATAAGCCACAAGAACTTGTAACCAATGTGCTTTTCAATATTGATTTTCAAAAGACTCACCTCATATGTAAACTACCTATAGTATTACTGAACTACCTATACTATTACTGGACAATTACTATATCCACCTGTTTTGGAGAATACGGCCTGAAATGTTGAGAATTATTCAAATGGATTTTTTACAGATTTTTTTTTCTTTCTGTTTGAATATTATTTAATTACTAGTGATTTAATAGCCTGTGTAAGAGGAGAGTTGTTGCTCACGAGGTTAGGATGCTTGGCTGATGATCAACAGGTATCTGAGACCCAGTTACTACTATCGGATGGGGTGAGCTCCTGTCATATGCTCCAGCTCCTGCTGACCCATCAGTAAGTAGATAGATGGTTATTACTTAACAGGGAAATTAATTGAGCCATCAACTGGGTATCCCACGGACAATGGAAATGTCACTGTTCAATCTTTTCAACCTGGAAGCACTTTGGTGCTCCTGACGTGAATGTAGTAATAGCCTATTTGAATTGAAAGAAAGAAAGGAAATTTTAAATGTGTACAGTGTATTCCATTGATAATAAATTCTAATGTATTTTGGTTAGAAAAGCTTCAGCAAAGCTTAATTCTTTAGAATGGAGTATAAAATATTATCAGAGTGCATTAGCTATGTTTGAAAATGTTTTAGACTCTGCCCTTCCACTTGTCTTCTTTATATGTATATCTTCATCAGACTCATAAACTAGATTGACATTTTAAGATTATTTTTAAAGGTTACATAAGCAGTTTTAAAATACTTTAAGTGAGATAGCTATCTATTTTGGCTTTAATGTTCACCTTAGTGAATTTCACAGAAAGTCAGAGTGTATGGGAAAGAATTATGGTGACAAGGAAGAACAATAGCTTTTAATACTGTTGTTTTTGCTGAGTAAACTAAACATCTGACCCCCACAGAATTAAGAAACATCCCTTGTTAAAGGTCTGAAGGGCAACAGTGTGCTATTTTATAATGTTCTTACTTACTTGCAAGAATGACATTTTATCTGTTTTTCTTCTGTGCTCAGATATATTCAGCCAAGAAGACTTTTATTTATTGATAAAAGATAACCACCTGATCTGTGCTTATAGATTCCCTGTTCCTGTTGCTAGTAAAAAGAGTACTCTATCAACTTTGTTACTTATCTCTCCCATTCTGATTGTGCATTTGGCAATTGGTTTGGCATAAACAAGATAAAGATAAATCCACTATCTCCAAATGTCAAATGTAAAGAAATTTTAAACTTGCTATATATATATTTTGACAAAACTTCTCAAATTATACTGATAATATAATGAATAACTTGAAAGAGTGACATATGATACTGCTTAACCGCATAAGCTTCTTAAAGGGGGCGGGGTGGGGGAGGAATGCTTCGGTTTTTTCTTAAGAATTTACTAGATGGAATGATTACTTGTGCTATGTTATGGAAGACTAGATATATCCTCATTTAAACCTTTTAATTGGAAGTAAATTATTTTAATTTCATTCTAATATGATTTTACTGTGGGTGCTGGTTTAAGGTTCTGATTTATATGGTAGTGATGGAATACATTTTTTTCTTAACTGACACTTTGCGTATCATTTTAAATAGTGAGCCAATAGACCAGAATACTGTGAAAACTGCCATACTTGGCTAATTTAAACAGGAACAATAATTCAGCAAATAATAAGACAAATTCTAGAAAAATATAAACTTGATTTGATGACGCATATAGTGATACTCAGTATTCATCTGGGATTTCTTCCAGAAGGTCTGATGAGTACTAGAAACAGCAGCTCCGCCTCCCTGTGGTGGAGGAGTGGTGTCTTAAAGTCCAGCCTCAGCAGGAACGGATCTGACCATGACAAGGAAGAGACATCTATACCCCTTAATTCCAAATCACATCTCCAGTGCCCCGAGAGGCACACTAGGTCAAGTGTGCCTCCCCTATGAGTCTGACCCTGAACTTCATAGGACAGGTCTATGGTTGTCATAGAAGCCATGAACTCCTGAACCATGTCCGAGGATTCACTGAGTGAAGGTAAAGTCCCCCAGCACCATAAGTCTAGGGAACTCCACTGCCAGCCCGGCTACCGCCTCTAGCAGTGCAGGCAGGGTTGTAATGCAGCTGAAAGGCAGGTACCTCAACAGCAAGCCCAACTGAACCCATGAGTCCAACCTTAAGAGGACAGATTCACACCCAACTAACTCTGGGGCAGGGATCCTGCAAGGACAAAGATTCTTCCAGACTATAATTGCCACTCCACCACCCCTTCCCTGGAGTCGTGGCTGGTGCAGTATCTGACCTGGCATTGAGCAGCAACAGCCTGAAGCCAGAGCCTTGACATCCCATATAACCAGCTCTACAAGGCAACCCTGATGAACCAGAATCAGAGGGGCCGGAACAAGCAATCGTTCTAAGACAGCAATTCCTAGTTCCCCGTTAGCAACCTACCCCCCAGCTCCTGCCATACCTACCTCTCCCAGTCATGACTGTAATACTCCTGCTCTCCCAACTTCAGAGATGCCCCCCCCCATTTTTCCACCGCCCCCCCCCCTCTCCGGCAGGCCATATATCAAACCCATACCAATATTTTGTATGGAAGGTGTAGTTCTACCTTGTCCATCGAGTACAGGGAGAAAGATAAGTATGAGGACAAGATTTTTGCTTCAGATGCGTCAAGTACCAAATTTATGCTCTATTAAAAAAAACTATGATCAGAACAAAATTACTTTTTTTTAGGCTGCCTATCTCACCACAGGGTAACTTACAATATTAAAAGGACAGAATTATGCACAATAATATAAATAATATAAAAATATAAATATTCAACCCTAACTGAAAGATGGGAAGGGAGGAGGTAGTAGGCTGAGCAAGGAGATGGGATATGTTATGAATCTTACAATCACCCCATGAAGCCACCCCCACCCCCATTGGAGCCCCAAGCCAACTAGCAGAACCTGGTCTTTAGGAAAAATTATAATTTTAATCTTAATTTAAATTAATTAAATTTATGTATCCATCATCATACATTTTAATTGCACTTTAATACTTTTAAGAGATGTGCCAAAATCAATGCAACAATGCAATACTACAATATTTATGAAAATATAAATGTGTTATGAGATTTTAGTAGCCATTAAGGAAAGACTATTTGAAAATTACATTTAATCTGGAACAGTGATGGTGTACCTATAGCACGGTTGCCACAGGTGGCACACAGAGCCATATTTGCTGGCACACAAGCCATTGCCCTATCTCAGCTCCAATGTGCATGTGTGTGCTGTCCAGCTTATTTTTGGCTCGTACAGAGGCTCTGGGAAGGCATTTTTGGCTTCCAGAGAGCCTCCGGGGGGATGGTGGAGGGCGTTTTTACCCTCCACCAGCTCCAGAGAAGCCTTTGGAACCTGGGAGGACAAAAAACGAGGCTACTGGGCCCACCAGAAATTGAGAAACAGGCTGTTTCCGGCCCCCAGGGGACGGGGAAGGTGTTTTTGCCCTCCCCAAGCCTTGAATTGTGGGTGTGGGCACTCGCACAAGCACGATAGTGCGTGCACATGTTCTTTCGGCACTCGAGAAAAAAAAGGTTCTTGGCATATTTGGGTTTCTTCCCATGTAAGTTTCAGAGATTCCTGGTGATGCTTTGACGAGGTCCCACTCGTCATCTTGCCATCTGTCCTAGGGCAAAGCCAAAACTACCAGCTTGATATATATTAAAATAACAGATTCTTACTTGAAAATAATTAAAAATAATTGTTTATGACAGTAATACCAGAATTTCCCACTCAGTAGTTGTATTGGCTGCTAGCTTTGTTGCTTTCTAGGAAAAGCTTAAGAAACACATTTGGACTAATATGAATTGTTAATAGTTTTAGGAAATTATAGCTGTTTTGCTTGTTTCATCATAGATGCCTTTGCTAGATTTGTAAGTCTTTATTTAATTGGTTTAACAATTAAATTACTAACATGCTAATAGGCACAAGTGCAATTGAGATATCAGATCAATGGTTGTAGTGGTTATCTGCATTTTTATATTTCTACACCAGTTCTAAGGATACATATATTAAAAAATTATCTATAACCTAGTTTTTATTGTTTTACAGATGTTCAAAATGGCTGATGGGTATATGTGCCTGTGCATATTTTATCATTATTATTATTATTAGGACCCTTAAATAATATTATTACATGAACACTAGATGCTATTTTTATTCTGTTCATACAGGATGCAAATTATGTTTTCAAATGATACCTGTCAGAATGAATTCTGCAATGATCTAATATGACTGTAGGAGGTCTGTACTATATTTATTGTATGATGTCAGTCATCTAATTACAAAATGTATCTTGAGCACTTACAGTGATTCCTCAATAAAAGGCAATGATAGGCTGGAGATGGTGTTAATTATACTTAGAATAATATGGTGTGTGAAGAAGGTGAAGTTATATTTAGAATAAATTCTTTAAAAGGTAATACTTGCTGATCTAGTACTGAAAAGAACTGCATTTGGATATGACCTGATTATGTAGGTCACATATTCTCTTTTAAGACTCACACTACTGTCACACTTCATTACTTATTTTTTTTGAAGGTGATAAGAACAATGATGCTTAGTGTCCTTCCCCAATATTTAAGGATAATTTGACTATAACATTTGAAATAGTGCATCAAACCTGAGCTTTTAATTATACTGTATTTTATATTTTATATTATATTTAATTAGGATTTTTTTGAAGTAATCAGGTTTAAGAACTGAGCTCCCAGATTTTGAGAGATGTTTCTTAAAAAAGGAGTTAAATATTTTCACTTCTAAGTAGCTCAGTAGATCAAGACTGTTTTTGCCTGACATAGCCTGTTATCATGATTGCTTGTTTCATTGGTGGGAAGTCTCTGCAAGAAATCAACCTTAAATAGAGTATCAGAGAAAAAAATGTTGCTTACAAAATAAGTGGTACAATCAGGAAATAAGATATAGTCTTCTTGACAATTACTTCTAAGAATTCAAATTACCAATGGAGATTTGCCAAAAGCTTCAATACAACTAACACAAGTCCTTTTATGAGTCAAATATTTGGCAGCCAAAGACTAAGTAGTATGTTCTTTCTCACTAGTCTGTATGTGTAACCCATTCAGACTCACAGTATATTGTACAGAATAAATTAAGAAAGGAAGAGATGCGGCTACTGGTAAATTATGGGGGTTTTTACCATTTTTTTTAAAGCAACACTGGATAACTTGAAGGAAAGAACTAATTGTGTGTCTTTCCTTTTTAATAAGAGACATTAAATATCTGTAACAAGTATACATAAACTCATCTTGAAGAAAGGAACTAAATAATAATATTCCCTGTTAATGAAATATATTTGATGTTGAAACAAATTTGACTGTTAGCCAATAGTAACTATGATTTATTGTTGTTGTTTGTTTGTTTGTTTGTTTGTTTGTTTGTTTGTTAGATTTGTGTGCCATCCCTCTCTGAGGACTTGGGACGGCTTACAACATATAAAAAAGTAGTATACATTGAGATACGGTTAACATTACATTAAAATTACATTTAAAAACTAAAAACCTATTAAAATACACACATATCCATTCAAATATTCAAACAAATGCATTATACATTCATTGACCAGGCGGCAGAATATAATATATAACCCCAAGCTTGGCGGCATAGATGAGTCTTTAGACCCTTTCAAAAGTCGTGGAGGGTAGGGGTAATATGAATCTCCAGAGGGAGCTGATTCCAGAGGGCCGAGGCCCCCACAGAGAAGACCCTTCCCCTAGGTCCCACAAAGTGACATTGTCTAGTTGACGGGGCCTGTAGAAGGCCGACTTTGTGGGACCTAACCAGTCACTGGGATTTATGCAGCAGGAGACAGTCCTATAAATAATCTGGTCCCAAGCCATGTAGGGCTTTATAAGTCATGACTCATGACCAACACTTTGAATTGAGTATGGAAACCAATTGGCAGCCAATGCAGATCGCAAAGTACTGTATTGGAGAGATGTGGACATGTCTGGGTAGTCCCATGACTGCTTGTGCGGCTGCATTTTGCACAATTTATTCAGATGGTGGTTTATTTGCTTGAAATATAATCACAATTCAAACCATCACATTTATTTTTCTTCATCATTAGGATGATATTGCTTCTTAAAAACAATGTGTTGATTTTATCTGCCTATTTATAATCTAAGACCTTGATTTTATGTCATGCAAGTCTCGGATTTATTCTGTATAATATCCATTCAGATGCTTAAGAATGTTGTACCACATTGGTCATCGCTTTGCAAAAGTTAACATAGCAGGCACTTCATGGAATACACAGATTCTTTACTTTCTATGTTTGTATACGTGTGTGGAGGAAAGGAAGCAAAGAAGGGTAGAAAGAAAGGAAGCAGGGGTGGTATTCTGTTGGTTGACTGCTCACCCGCTAGACGTAGTGTCATCCTATTTAGCCTCATTTTTGAGGCTGGGTATAGGTGAGGAAGGAATGTTTGTGAGCAATGTGTGCGCATGGCGCATGTGCAGGGAAGATAAGTGAATACCACCGAAGGAAGGAAGGAAGGAAAAGAAAGAAGGAAGAAAAGAATGGAAAGGAAAACAAAGAAAACAGAAGAGAAAACTGTACAGTATAAAATTAACTTTAAAATTATTTTTTAAGCAAGTTGTAACTCAACCACAAAGGATGATATTGTTGTGTCTTTTCATTATGTTGATTATGAGTCATTTGAAAGACATAGACTCCAGGACTGAAAATCTGGAGTAACAATTTTCTTTCCAACAGAGCGGAGCTATTCGTTTAGCTACTCTCCACGCTCAATCAATCCAGTATTTGGCATACATTGATAAATAACATATGTTAGTACTGTATATAATTCAACACCAAATAAATATATTTAAACTTTATTTCTCTTTCCAACTTTTTTTTACCAACTATGTAAATAATGTCAAAATGATATAAACATAGAACATCCTTAGATTGCATAGAGCAGGGATGGCTAACCTTTTAGCCGTCATGTGCTGAATGTGTGTGCATGTGTGTGTAACAGCAGGGAGGTGTGCTTGCACCCATAATGCAGTGTGAGTGACCATCGTGTACCCCACCCCCACATATGTGCATGCAACCCCTGCACTCCCCTCTCCCACTGTGCATGCGCACATGACCCCCGTGCCCCCTCATGCATGCCCACACTCCCCCGTGCTCCCCCCATGCATGCATAGGCAGATCCCCGTACAGGTGGGTGTCTCCCACATGTACCCCACCCTCTATACATGAGTGGTAGAGAACCAAAAATTAGGTGCCCGGTGGGAGGTGCACACGCATGTACAGTGAATCTGATCTGGGGCAATAGCTCGTGTGCCCGCAGAAAGGGCTCTGTGAACCACTTGTGGCATGCATGCCATAGGTTCGCCATCACAGGCATAGATCAATGTCTTCTTAAAAATTGTATTTCCAAGAGGTCAATACATCCCTTCTTAAATTTCTACTGAAGTGTCTGGTAAACAAAAACAATGTTTGAATTATCACCATAATAAATTTATTTAGCATTCTTCAAAACATAAGACTATTAAATGGTTATAATATGATATTTAAAGTTTTAACTCCAAAGTTCTTGTAAATTACTAATATCTATCTTATTCACGCTCTGCAATTGTTTATAAAAATAAAGTGTAGATTAAATCTTCTAAACCACCAAATAATAATTACAGAATATTTAATGTTTGGAAAAAACTGATATTTTTTTAAATTAAAATACTAATCCCATATTCTTTCTCCATGGTCTTGAAATGCTATTTACTTGTAATTCTCAAATAAGGATTATTCCAGTGTATGAATATTTAATGTAGACAAAATCAAAGTCAATTTCTCAACAATATCTTCCAGATATGTCTTGTATTATTTAATGCTGGCATATTGGCTAAAGTTAATCACTAAGTCAAAATACACATAAGACCAATGATAAATCTGTGTATCAGATAATTATCTCTATACCTCACATGGCAATTAAAAAAATCAATTTATAACATAGAAATTATTCTTGATATATGTCCATCAGAAACAATAGCTATGTAAACATTCCCTCTCTTCCATAAAATAGTGGGTTTTGATTGTAGTTTGTCATTTGATTTTTAGAGACATCGTAGGAGACTTGTATTAATCTATGGTAGGAAAGTATTAGGAAGTGTGTGGTAGTAGTTTTTCCAGCTAACATATTTTATTATATGTATAAGCATTTGTGAGCTCTTATTTCATAATAGGAGTTGTTAGAAAATGTGATACCAGGCCTCTTCTGATTTTGTTTTTAAGTTAATGCATGGTAGCAGAACTTCAGGCTTTTTAAGTAGAAGTTAACATCATGGAGATCATGATTGCATTCTTGAAATAATGTGATTCTCCAGCCTATAGGAGAGTCCACAATCGATGGATTGACCTCCGTCCGTCAACCAATCAGGACTGCGCCCATACTATAAAAGCTCAAGTTCTGTCTATCAATCCGCTTTTTTCCTCAATCCTCAGCAGGACAAGACGTGTGGTCAACTTACCGACTGTGTTCTCTTCTTACCTTGCTTTCCTATTCCTTCCTTATCAGGTATTTTTTAAAAAAGCCTCTCCCTGTTGTCCTCCTCCCCTTCAGCCGCTTCCCTGGGAAGGCATAATTGTGAGGTGGGAAGGTTCATCCTTCTTGACTGTGCCAGCTGGCCAGCCTGATCGCTAATTAAATCGATTTCTTTGTTCTGCCGCTATTTACTGGAGCCTTGGAGAAACCGGCGGGGGAGAGGTAATTGCTTCTTGCAGCTGCAAGCCCTTCCCAGAGGCCCCTTTAGCCGGCGAGCCTCGCTGAAGTGGGACCTATCCCGAGGACGCAATTTCGGGTTTTTATTCCTGAAGCGGCTTGGAATCCGTCCGGTCTCCTCTTTCTCATTAATTCAGCACCTCACAGCTGATCGGCTCCTGCGGCAGCGAGGCGCTCCACTCCTGCGCGCAATAAGGTTTTTTCTTAATTCTTATTGCTGGGTCAGTGTTTTAATTTAGCCCTGTTTCACTATAATTTGTGTGCAAATAGGTTTTGTTTGGAGTGGGATAGAGCGGCTAAGCCGAAATTGCTATTTCTGACACCTTCAGGGGAGCGAGTGATCAATTAAAGCGCCTTTTTATCTCTAATTTATTTTTGGCAGTTGCTAATTGTACTTCTGAGGCCAGACAGCACTGAACCTAACTAGGCCTCCTGCCATTTTGTTCTGACTGGTAGTTGGGTTTTTTGCTTACTGGTGGCCATTTTATTTACCTCAACTGCCAATTTACTGGTCTGGGCCTTCTCGTTGGAAACATGTCTGACTCTAATCTTACCAGCCACGAATCATAGAGTCCTAGTTTAAATCCTCAAAGGGACTCTCAGTCCCCAGGTCCAAGCAATGTGGGACACTCCTTTACTCATTCAATGAAATGAGCCTTTAAGGCCAAGGAGTCATGGCCCAAAGCTACCAAGGCAGCTAAAAGATCAGAGACCAGGATGCATAAGGCCTTGACAAAAATGTGTGACAAAGCCTCCAGGGAGGTTCCCAATAGTGAGACCTTACCGCCTACTGACCCAGCAGACAAGGCCTTAATGGAATCACACAACTTGGTATTAGCTGATGCTGACATCTGGGGATCCTCTGAACAGGCCTTCCCTGTCCCTCCCAATCCCCTTCCTCCTCCCCCACCCTCTCTTCCTCCATCTTCTCTGCCTTTCTCCTTTAATCAGTCTGCTCCTTATGTAGTTCCGCCTGTAATACCAGCTCAAACCTTTCCTATGTATCAAGGCCTTAATGATAGTTCAAATTTACAAGCCATAATTTCAGCAGCAGTCTCGCAGAGTGTGAGCCAATGCATGCAAATCATGCAAGAGTCTCAGACCCCTTCCACTAATGTAAATCAGGTCTGTCAATCATTATACACGTTGACCACACTGAGCCCAAGCTTCGAACTTTGCAAAAAAGCGGATTGATTGACAGAACTTGAGCTTTTATAGTATGGGCTCAGTCCTGATCTTTTTACCGAGGCAGCCTTCGTGGGCATACTAAAGTTTCTCCAGGATTGGCTTGACAAGAGGCTTGCCCCTATTCGAAGGCAGGTGACAGTCCTGTATTCTATTTTATCTTGTGGAGCTAAGGATTCCTTATCAAAATATCCCATGGTTTGCCAATTCCTTCATGGAGCACCCAATCTATGTCTGCTTGTGGTGCATCGTTATCCCACATGGGGTCTAACAAAAGCCCTCAATTCATTCACTCTAGGTCAACTTAGAGATGCCAGTCTACATCATATCAGGTGGCATTCCTTGTAGCTGTAGCATCTGCGTGTAGGATGTCAAAGTTAGCAACTCTATCTGATCAGATCTTTGTGTGTTCCACTCTTAACCTCTGGACCCTACTATCATTCCAAAGGTTAATTCTTGGTTTCACAAGGCCCAGGAGCCGATCCTTCCTAACTTTTACTTTCATCTGACTCATTGGTTGGAATGGACATGGCATACATTGGACGTACGAAGGACATTCAAGATTTACATCTCATAGACTTCTTCTTTCAGACAATTGGAGTCCCTTCTAGTCTTATTTCAGCCTTCTATCTTGGGGACTATCACCCACTGTGGGGAGTTTGATCAGAGCCTGTATTGCTAAAATCTATGTGATCCAGGCCTTGCCCCTACCAAGGCATGTCATGGCCCATTCTATGAGGAGTGCTTCAGTTGAGGTCTGTTGAGCTGCTATCTGGTCCTCTGCATCCCCTTTCATATGTTACTATAAATTGGACTCACATGCATCGGCTGAGGAAGTCTTTGGCAAATGTGCTTCAGCATGTTTGATCTGACTAGGTGGCTCAGGATCAGGCTACGCCCTTCCAATAGACAGCCAGCTTTGGTATGCCCCATTCCTGGATGCTGTTTCCACTAGCATGATGAAGGAGTGTTGGTCTTACCTGATACACTCCTTGTAGACCTGAAGACAGCATCCAGCCCCACCCAGATTGGCATCTGGTCTTGGCTTACACAGATATTCTGGGAGCAATATGCAAGTTTGCATCAGCGCCTTTCTCAAAAGAGCGGAAGTCACAGGAGGAGGAAGCATGTCATCTACTTTGCAGACTCAGTCTTACTGAATAATAAATGGAGTTAACCCATTCCTGAATGCTGTCTCCATATCTACAAGGAGTGTATCAGGGTAAGACCAATGCCCAGTTTAACAAAAGCCTCCTCCTCCTCCTCAATATGATTAAGCTATTAGAAAATATTCCAGAATATTATGCAATTACCTCTCTAGGATAGCAGAGATATTCAA
Organism: Erythrolamprus reginae; assembly: GCF_031021105.1. NCBI lineage: Eukaryota > Metazoa > Chordata > Lepidosauria > Squamata > Dipsadidae > Erythrolamprus > Erythrolamprus reginae. The sequence continues at coordinate 290,299,941 of NC_091951.1, forward strand.
ATATTTTAGTCAGTAGTCTATCTGTTATAGACTTTATATAATTGCAATACATGTTATACATTTGATTCTATTCTGATGCATAATTTCTACTTTTAGGGGAAGATTTTTCCAGTACTTAAGTGAAATAATGTGACTGTATAACATGATGTTTGCATGGTTCGATCGATATACTGTAATTGTGAAACGCCTGACTCCTGCTGATTTAGAGTTTTGTAATGGCTCAAAATGTATGTTAGATCAATCTGATAGCAAAAACAAGCAAATCTAATTCATACCTTCCCATTGCAAATATATTTGTTAATCTCTAAGTATATGTTTCTGGGTGGTGAGATGATCAGATTAATGGGTACATGTGTATGGGTATATGTTTCTGCTCTCCTTGTGTATTGTATTTGCAAACAACTGTATGTATCATTGGGAAATTACATCAGTGTGCAGTCTGCAAACACAGCACTCTGAGCCACATGATACAAAAGGGAGTAGGATAGGATACTTAAATTGGAGCAGTTGCAGCATTTCTCCCATAGGGATATTTTCCCCATGGTCCCTAGCAGGATCTAACCAATTTTCTGGTTTCTCTTACCACACCAAATTTCTGTTTTGTTTTGGGAAAGTTTTCTTCCCAATTGACAGAGAGAGAGAATCCAAGGCCCTTGGTAATTGAGTAGGAAAGCATAAAAAGCATAAGATAAGCAAAACTGAAGGGCAACTCAGTTGAATGTGCTTTCTAGATAAATCAAGGATGAATAGGAAAGCAAATATAGTGAAGTGGAGTTGTTAAACTTTATTAAGAAAGCTTTTTGCCAGTTAACATGGGATTTGCATCTGACACTGAATAATCTGTCCAATTGATAAAATTAACTTTCCTGAGTTCTTCGTATAATGAAATCAAATTGTTAGTTTTATTTGAGAGCTTTTCACAGTAACGTTTAAATCCCAATTTTAAACAGAAATATTTTCTTGTGTTGAAAAATTGATTTTAAGAACAGAATTAATGGATTTTCAAATTTTAAGCAAATTATTAATAACAATAACAGTAGAAAAAAAACATGCCAAAATACTTTAAGACTTTCTAATTCAAACTGACAAGGTTTTTGAACTGGACCTGATGATTGTGGAAAAGAAAAAAAAAGTGAATTATTGGTGTTGCCATACCAGGTGATAGCCAAATTGATGAAAAACAACAAGAAAAACTTAGCCGATATCAGGATCTTAAAATCGAACTGCAGCGATTCTGGCATAAACTTAGCCGATATCAGGATCTTAAAATCGAACTGCAACGATTCTGGCATAAACCAAGTACAGGTGGTCCCAGTGGTAATCGGTGTACTGGGTGCTTTGCCAAAAGACCTCAGCCAGCATTTGAAAACAATAAAAATTGACAAAATCATGATCTGTCAGTTGTAAAAAGCCACCATACTTGGATTTACATGCATGATATGAAAATACATCACACAGTCCTAGATGCTTGGGAAGTGTTCAACTTGTGATTTTGTGATACAAAATCCAGCATATAAATCTTGTTTGCTATGTACTGTTTTTTGTGAATAAAATAATAATTCATTTTTATTTTCTATGTATGTAATAAATATATTTTTCAACTGCCCTTGTCAACTGCATTTCACTTTTCTTTTTGTGGATGTGAAGAAAGAGCGGAATTTAAGTTCAGTCACTCTAAGCATTTTTGCTGTGCTTTAAGGCATTAAAAGACTAAATAAATTAATAAACATCCTCCAAAATCTTATTTCAATTTTCTAAGGTGAAGTTATTTTATTGTCTTTCTCCTACCGGTATGTTATTTTCATAGTTTGTTTAATAAGTCAAAACAGTGTAGTGTGTTGATGCTTTATTTGAGGAATGTTACTGGAAAGAGGAAATGATTTACAGCACTTCTTGGATGTGGAATGATTTTGTAATCATGTACCTGTACTGCAAATCAAGGAAAAATAACAGAGATTTTTTAAAAGGTGCAGAACAGACCACTAGAGAAAATAAACCAAGCCAAAAACTGAAAATCAAGTAAAGTCCTGGCAGCTCTTCTTACAAAAATATATGAACATTCAAAACATCATCTAGTCCCCACACATTTGTAATTATGTATTACTTTTTTGAGTACTGTATATGAATGTGAAATAAGCAGACAATAAATAAATAGTCTGCAAAATCATCCCCCCCCCCCTTTACAAACACACATTGTGCAGCTGCTCATCCTGGCAACATCCATTTTCAGCAAGTAGGTTCAGTTTGCCAAATAAACATGATTTTATTTTTATTTTTTTTGGCTACTTATGCTCTGTTTAAATGGTTGATTTAAAATAGTGTGAAAGTCTGCAGACATAAAGAGATAAAAACAATATTCTTAAATAACTCTTGACATAATCTGCACTGCGTTGTCCAAAAGGGGAAATATATATTATATGCAGGTGGATTTATTTTTTTTTAAAGACATTTTTACAAAGTAGCTTCTTCCTGGCAAATTAAATACTATGTCTGTACAGTATTTTCTTATGAACAGAATTTGCAGAATAATGAAAAAGTCACTCACTTAATCATATACCCAGCCTATAATTAGAATCAGGATTTAAAGCTTGAAATTTTGGAATGCCATACACAGATGTAAGTTCCACTGTGGCACCAAGCTGTCTTCCAGGTCCTTTTTTCCCCCTGAAGTATAAATTTGATGGGCTAAGAGTAAATACTTCATTCAACCTAAAAACATCTCTGCCTGTCTAGACAAGAATAATCTAGGAGAAGCATATTTTACAGCAACTTTGTTCAATAAAGACAGTAGCTGAAAGCAGAAGAGCAGTCTTCATTCAGATGCATAGCTTATTCAGGCAAACCTGCTAATTTGTTTTCACCTTCAAGGAGAGTTGGAACCTTTGTATTTTGGGAGCAGTTTCCAATGTAATTGTTTCCCACCTCTTAATCTTCAATCTAGTTGACTAGGATTAGTGTGCATAGAAAGGCATGAAATGTTTAGTACGGTTTTTTGTGCTTCTCTCTTTTTGAAGTCGTTGGAGCTGTGCCTGAAGGGTGATGTGTTATAGAAGCACAGCACCTGTTTTGATCATTTGCAATAATAAAACTGACGTATGTCAGAATATGTTTGTATGGTGAAAAATATAAAAATATGATAGCTATGATGTGCAATTAAAAATACTTTAGACTGAGTCCACTCCAAAATTTGATGTCAGTCAAATCTTATTCTCAGACGCCTCCATTCTTTTTCATTCTTGTAAAAATAACACAGTAGTATTAGTTGGCTAGTGGTTTCATTTTTTTAAGTGAAACAACAGTAAATACTTGGTGCTATATGGTGAACTACCATATAATGAAGTGTAAGGTAATTTTGGATGTTGCAGCAAATCTTATTTGCTTTTTGATCATTCCTTGACTGAATGTAATTCTGATGTGAGAAGAGGATAGGAAACAAGATTCTTTCTTTGTTGAAATTGCCTAATGTTCTCAGTGCTAGAAGGATGTGCTTTATTGATCATTGTAACCTCTTCTGCTTTATTACAGTTTCATCATGGAATCTGTTTTCAAGGACTCCTTCTGAGAATTAGTTGAGAGGAAAAAAAGCAATTTGCTTGTGTTTTCTAATCATAAAACAGGCTGAACAGATGGCAAGCCAGACCTGAAATAGTTTATTGGCTGCCTGCCACCATCCTATGAATTTTTATTTGTATAGAGAACAATTTTTATTTTTCCCTTTTTGGGGAAAATATGTGTGTAAGCCTCGGGAAGATTAATCCTTCATTTCCTGAAAAATGCATCCTTGTAGAACAAATGTTGCAGCAATGTGCCATGCAAACCTTGCATTGTGTCAATTAGGATGCGTAACATCAGGAGACTACCCAAGCTGTCAAAGGCCAGAGCAGCTTTCAAAAGTTCTTTTATTCATGACTTTTCCTGAAAGGGAAAGAAATTTTCCTTTAGCCTCAAAAAGGGAGCAGTTAAAATAGCATTCCACAGCAAGCCCATTGTTGAATCACTGACCTCACAAGGGCTGAGTAACTATTTCAGAAATAAATCTGCCTACAGCATTTTGCAACTATTGAGAGAAAACAAGTGGAAAGAATGGCTTTAGATATTTTGGTCAACACTAGCATACATGTAATATAGCTCGTTCATCAGTAGTACTAGAATATAAAAATAAAATTTGGCATTTACAGTTACTATATTTATGATATAGAACAAGAAAAGTTTGTCATCTATCATATTAGAATATATAACAATAACTTTTTTGACTCTGAAGAGAAGATTGAAGGAGCCAAAACCTATAAACCTTGTTTTATTCTTGGATATGATCAAGATGAATGCTGTTAGAACCATGAACAATGAATTTCTGGTTGCCTGGAAACCCAAACATTAGCATGTAAGGGAAAGCTGATGAGTTTGTTCTGTATACAGAAATTTTATACAATTTGAACAGCATTTATTGATTTTATTTAAACTCTATTTTAAGGACTCTTTTTTAGATAACTGTAATTTATGGACATTTTTATAGTTTTCTTCTCATGAGTTATAAGACAGGTAAAATACAAAGTGACTTATTACAAGGGAAAGCCATTGCTGGGGATTTGCTTTATAATATACGGCAAAATAATTATCTTCCTCGTCATCCAGAACTGATACCCATCGATTGGAGTCTAAGCCATTTTGAATTTCAAAAAACTTCAGATTGTATCACTTCAGAGTGATAGTATAGCCTCTGTTATCATTTATGAAATGAAGTTGTTGAATTTTAATTGCATGATTTGATATTTCTAATAGAAAGTAAGGGTAAATATAAAATCTAAATCAAAACTAAAAGTCTATTTTTTTCTGCAAGGAGCTGGTTAGATTTGGAAAATATGGAGTTACTTGAGTAACACATGTTTCAAATGCCTGGTTCTGCTTTTGTAATTGTATGTCTTTCCTTTGTATTGAATTTCACATCTGGAGTAGTTTTCTTACAGACAGCTGAAAGTTTTCCTTACAGTGTAACTATTTATTAAATTTGAACTATGAAACTTGATCACACCGCTTTCTTGAAAATGTTTTGTCTGGTACAGTAATCTGTGCAGAGGTGAAGCCAATGGCTCTTGCCACCTTTGGATTGGTTTCCTATAGAACATGCATGGCTAATCATTTGTCCAGGTTTTCCATTGTCAGACCTTATATTTCAGGCAAGGCTCAGCCTGGGGACTTATTTTTCATCACTAGTTGCAAAAGCAAAATCTGGAACTCTTCCGGCAAGAAAATGCCTCTAAGTATCTGCAGAAGTCTATTCCCCTCTGTCTTGAATAACAGCAGTTATTCCTCACACATCAATGATTAAATAGTATGGATTCCAGGATGATTTCAGTCCTGCCACTTTTCACTTTACACATCAAACACTCACTGTGTAATTCACTGAACTGAAGCAATAGTATGCTTTAGCTGCCTTGAAAGAAGACAATATCAGCCACTTCCAAGCTAGTTAAATTGCTGAGCAGAAATGAATCTCCATGAATATTGAATGTATGTAGATACCAAGAAAATGCATTCCGTCAGAAGATACTTTTGCACTGTATGTCCTAATTATTACTTGATAAGTTCATTTGCATCTGCAGGAATTTTATATACAGAAGGTATCACTACAGTTTGCTGATACGATGATAGCAGAATAATTTTAAAGGGCAGTTCAGTGGCATTTTCATTCAGCAATTTGGCTGAGGGATGGAATCTACCTAGCTTTCTTATGATGACAGAAGACAGAATAGCATGATTCTCAGCAATTCAGTCCTGTCAACAGCAGTCATTTGCAAGAGTTTTTAGACCAGGTTTTTGAAGCTTAAACAGAACCTGTTAGTAGGCGGGAAAAGTGGTTGCACATTCCACCCTTCCCTGTTTCAGTAATGGAAATCTTCAGTAAGTGGGGAGAATATTCATCAGTCTCTGTCTGGCTTCTTATTTCACTTTTAACCTCATATGTCAGAACTTCTCACATCCCTGAAGAAAATAATATTTCACCTTGGGAACAAAAATCTGTGATAGAAACACAGCTTTTTCCAGATCGTATAAACTTCCACTTCATTTAGAAAAAACTAATTTATATCACAAGAATACAATCTCATGCACAAGTGCACTGTAAAGCATAGCTAAAGTATTATGAGTACATCTTAAATATTAAGTACTGTAACTGTACTCTTCATATAGTGATCTGAACAAGGTGTTTTTTATGAACTAAGCATATTTGTGTTTTTATGACTTAAGTTTTATTATTTACTATTTGGTGGGCTTTAACATTTGAGTTCATGTGCTTTCTGCTATCACTGGAACACAAAAAAAGTGTAATTGTTAGCTCAAACAATTGCCTGTTGGCTATTATCAGTTCATTAAGAGAGACTTCCTGTCTTTAGAGTTCATTGGAATCTTCAGGCAAATTGATTATTCTTATAGTGGTATTGAATTTATATTGTTGAGTACATAACAGTTGCAGTCCTGCATAGGTCTCTTGGTAGTTAATAGCTTAATCCTTAAGACATGGATATAACATTACAGCATCAATATTTCTCTGTTCATATTTTATCATTCTGTTCTGGGCTACCAGCCAATTTAACCTGTGCACTTTATTTCTTTATCTGTTCTTCACCTCCACTGAAATCTACATTGCACATGTATCTCTGGTTTGCTTTCTATTCACAGAGGCATCCAGCTGGGAAAATATAATGTGTACAATACTCTGTGCTTCAACTGACATTTCTTATAAATTGCAACAGAAATACTGCTATCAGCAGCTTAATAGTAGGTAGAATGCAGTTCTACATATCATGTCTCAGCAGGATGCAGAATCTGTGGTTATGAAATTTTCTATTTGTGAGTCAGGAGAAGGCAAAAACACACACACTTGCATAGCAGACTCAGGTTGGAAGGAAAACCAGTTGAAAACAGATTCATTGAAATCCTGTCTTTTTGAAAAGATGTTATAGGAATTGAACAATGATAACATCATTCTTGCATTTTGCTGAATTGCTATCTTTGGAGACTCAAACCCTACAGGAGGTTTTTGTGATAAGCAGCTCAGTAACGGCTACATCCTTTTCTTTTCTGGAGAGATGGCCATTTCTCTCTTAAAAAAAATAAATAAAGCCAATGCCAAAAGATGTTTAGAACTATGTTTTGTAATATATCAGTTATAGCAGAAATTTTAATCTGGATGCCTCTTAGAAGTAGCATCTTTCTTGCATTGCATTCTGAGAAATGAATTTGTTCATTTCATTGTCAGATGCCTGCAGGGGCTTCTAAAGTATGTGATATCTGTTTCCAGCTGCATAACTAGATATAAATATAATCTGTTTCTCATAATTGTTTCTAAAGAATTATCCCTCTTTTCTCATCAAAACAGTCTAGATTGACACAAATTCTCTCACTGAGCTTTGCTTTATGTATGTACATTTAAACCCGTAGTCGAAATCCAATATTTTCATCATTGCATTTCTCTGGATCCTAATTATTTTTAAGAGATATGTTGAAGTATGAAAATATTAATTGATGTGGCAAGAACCAATAGAATAGGAAGCAATTACTTTTAATGAAGGACTCTTTGGGTTTGCATTTTAATGGAGAAACTAGGGTTGTGACTAAAATTAAAACATTTGTTTTTAGACATTTTTAGTGTGTTTAGTTATAGTAAGGAAAATAGTTTGGGGAATCACTAATCACTGAGTTACTTTATAGAAATGTTATCCAGTTACAACTGGATTTCAGGCATTTAAGACACAATTCCCCAATGACTAACTATAGAGGAGCAGATGAACAAACAAGCCTGACAGAAGTCATCTTTTGAGATACTGTATATTTTTTTCTAAAGTAATGGTACTTGTTTTCTAATAAGAGAAATTACTATTTTAAAGAGACTACTGCTCTCCTTTAAAAGGATTCAGGTTAACAATGAATCACATTTAGAAACATTTCCATTACTTAGTAAGTAAGTTGCATTGAACTTTATAGACTGACAAGTTAGACTATATTGATGACCCTGACAAAAAGGTAACCTAATAACTGCAAGCAATATACTGTATAAGCTGAATAGAGACACTTGAATATCATTCAGGATGAGACTACAGTGTTCCCTCGATTTTTGCAGGGGATGCGTTCCGAGACTGCCAGCGAAAGTCGAATTTCCGTGAAGTAGAGATGCAGAAGTAAATACACCATTTTTTACTATGGACAGTATCACAAGCCATCCCATAACACTTTAAACCCCTAAATTACCATTTCCCATTCCCTTAACAACAATTTACTCACCATTATTACTGGTACTCACCATTGAATAAGACACTTAGTGATCCTGATATTTATAAACATAATTATTTATTAACAATTTTTTTTTTTTGTTACTTATTTGCAAAAATTATTAGTTTGGTGATGATGTATGACGCCATCAGGCAGGAAAAAACGTGGTATAGAAAAAACCCATGAAGTATTTTTTAATTAATATTTTTTGAAAAACCGTGGTATAGGCTATTCGCGAAGTTCGAACCTGTGAAAATCGAGGGAACACTGTACTTTATAATAGAATATGTCAGTAATGGTGAACCCTTTTTTTTGGTTCACTTGCCAAAAGGGTGTGTGTATGTGTGCACTAGCATGCACGCACATGCCCACACCCATTCCCTCCCCCCCATCCATGTGCAACCCCCCTGGACTACCTCATGTATGCGCACAATCCTTCTATCCCCGCACATCCGCACAGACCTCACTGAAGCCTGGGACGGTGAAAAAGCAGCCAAACAGGAAAACTGGAAGTTCAGGAAAACCGACTTCCAGTTTGCCCATTGTGCTGTTTTTCACACTGCGGAGCCTTCGGGGAAGTTTCTTGAAGCCCCTGAGTGGGAAAAACAACACGACAGCCAAAACGGAAGTTCATTTTTCTGAACTTCCAGTTTACCTGTTGGGTAGGGGTTTTTTGCACTCCAGGGCTTTAGGGAAGCTTCCTTGAAGTGTCCAGAGGGTGAAACAGCCTTCTACAATGCCAGAAATCAGGTGGCTAGCATGCACATGCGCACTGGAGCTGACATAAGGCACTACCTCACATGCTTTCAGATATGGCTCTGCGTGTCACCGGTGGTACACATTGCCATAGGTTAAACATCACGGGTATATGTGCTAGGTAGGAGCAGTGTTTCTTAATAAATTGTGAAACCAGTTTTGGATATATGTATAGACCAAAAAAATGCCATGTTAGATTTACATTCTACAAATAAACTGTATATATCCTGAAAAGCAAAATAAATTTGTTTCATCCTCTAGTTTCAGTGTGCTTCTCTTTGGTACACAGTGGCAAACGTACACCTGCACGCATAGTTTGAAGACACAGCTTTATGCTCTGTTGCATTGTTCTATGTTTTCTTTATTGCCCTTATCTATTACATCTATAAAATTTATTTAAGCAGTGCCAAATCTCTCTTTTGAGCCTTGCTTCAAAGACAATAACCTCTGTCAAACTGTTGCAAGGAGACTTGTTGAATATGACTGATCATTAAATTGCAAAGAGCTAACGATAAAAACTTGCTGTTGGGAACCAATGGAAACTGCAAATAGATGTTAAACATTTGGATCGTGTTGATTTGCTTGTGTTCTAGTCTTGCTTTGTTGCTATTTTACTGTTATTTTCTTTAAAATCATTCTGGGATTTGCTAATGCTAGGGCAATGTAAAGAAATTACAACTCCTCAAAACAATATACAGTACTGTATAATGTACTAACACGGAGAAAAATTAAAATGGTTGAAATTTAGAAATATTGTAATCCTCACCGCTATAGATAAATCAAAGCTTACAGGCACAATTAAGGCTAGAGTCACTAAAGAAGGTAGGTATTAAGGAAGAGTTAGGTGACCACACCGCTTAGCGACCACAATCCTGGGACTCTCACCTGCCAAAATTAAGCAAGAATCACAGGTCATTATGTGGATGGAGTCCCAGGTAAGGAGCATAGGGTGTCTCAGTGATGGGGAAACCCTGGTAGGCCCAGTGCAGGGTAGTACAACCTTCATGTGAATTGATGTGATGCTACAATGCAGTGCAAAGCCTCAGCTGTCCACTCGGCACAGCATTGCTTAAGATGCTGCAACTCTCATCACTTGCCTATCTTCCCCACTGATCTATGCACACAGAGCAAAATCTAAGTCAGTCCATGGCACTTCCCCTATACAGTGATCCCTCGAGTTTCGCGACCTCGATCTTCGCGAAACGCTATATCGCGATTTTTCCCACCCGATGACGTCACTCTCTTCCTTCCTTTCTCATCTTTCTTTCTCTCTCTCTTTCTCTATCTTGCTTCTTCCTCTCTCACACCCTCTTCCTCCCTCCCTCTCTCATCTCTTTCTTTCCTTCTCTCTCTTTCTCTATCTCTCCCCCTCTTGCTGGCGGGCGGGCAGGCGGGCGAGCGGGGGCATCAGCGAGGAGCCGGGGTTTCCCCTTTGCGTGGGCGGCGGGGAAACCCCGATCTTCGTCTGCTTGCTGCTGCTTGCAGCAGCAGCGAGCAGACGAAGATCGGGGTTTCCCCGCCGCCCACGCAAAGGGGAAAGCCCGATTCGGCTCCTTGCTGCTGCCGCGGCCTCCCAGCATCTGATCTGCTCGGCGGCAGCAGCAAGGAGCCGAATCGGGGTTTCCCCACCGCCCACGCAAAGGGGAAAGCCCGATTCGGCTCCTCGCTGCTGCCGCGGCCGCCCAACATCTGATCTGCTCGGCGGCAGCAGCGAGGAGCCGAATCGGGGTTTCCCCGCCGCCCACGCAAAGGGGAAAGCTCAATTCGGCTCCTCGCTGCTGCCGCGGCCGCCCATCATCTGATCTGCTCGGCGGCAGCAGCGAGGAGCCGAATCGGGGTTTCCCCGCCGCCCACGCAAAGGGGAAAGCCCGATTCGGTTCCTCGCTGCTACCGCCGAGCAGATCAGCTGCTGGGCGGCCGCAGCAGCAGCGAGCAGACGAAGATCCGGGTTTCCCTGCCGCCCATGCAAACTCCACCATCTGCGCATGCGCGGCCATGGAAAAAGGGTGCACATGCGCAGATGGTGTTTTTACTTCCGCAACCCTACATCGCGAAAAATCGATTATCGCCAGTAGCGATTGATACAGATACTCACACAGACCTTTAAGTTGATGACAATGGCATATGGGAAATTTCACACAGAATATAAGAGTAATATTGAGTGTAGATTTAGAATTAAGGAAAACAAGCATACGAGGGTCGCTAAAAAGTAATGCACCACATTTTTTTCTTCAACAATTATTTATTGAACACAACGAAACTTAAACACAAGAAAGAATGATGTTTCTTCTACACTCCCTATTTTTCTATGCAATCTCCGCCCCGTTCTATGACCTTTTTCCAGCGAGACACAAGGTTGTGTCGATACCACTCCTTGTTCTGGTCACGAAGCCATTTCTGCACTGTGCAAATCACCTCTTTGTCATCCTCAAAATGTCTTCCGTGATTAAACATACTTAAGATTCTCCATAAACTACACAAACATTTGCAAATGTTCCCAAGGGTTTCTTTCTCCGCAATGAGAAATTCAGTGACTACGCATTGCTTGGTAATGTACATCACTTACAGACGCCATTTCGAAACACTGCTGGAGCTACACTATCTGTCTGGAGAAACGCAAAATTTACACACGCACTCCTGACAATTCAAATAATGTATATCTAAAGTTTTGCATTCATACCATTACTGTAGGCTGAGAAAAAAATGTGGTGCATTTCTTTCTGGGTGATCCTCATAGAATTAGGGGGAATACACTATTGTGAAAAATAAAAAAGAATGGTGGAATAGTAGAGAAAAAGAAAATGCCTGATAAAATGCATGGAAAATGATAGAAAATTTATGTCAAAAAATTAAAATAAGGGGCAGAAGTTGTATAAAGAAACTAGCTGCAAAAAATATGATCAAGAGCATTGAATAGTTGATATTAAAATAGAAAGAAAAGATTAATTGCTATGTTAATGGAAATAAAATTGGAAATGGATAAAAAGAATTAAACAAGTAATTAATAGATTTAATGAAATTACAAAGAAGAGATGGAAAAATTGGGGATAAAACTGATGGTAAAAATGATTGAATTTTTTTTCTGATTTGTATAGGCATAATAGTTCAGGAATGAATTGGAAACAAATGTCATACATGTTTGTGTCCAAGAAAAAGTGTACTATAAGTGAATCACAAATGTAAAAGTATTGAAATATGGTGAGACTGCAGATGGAGGTTTTGTGACTGTTGAAATGTTAAAATATTGATGTGGCTTGCTTATGGAATAGTTTGTGATTTGTTCAAACAATGTGTGAGCATCTGTGCCTGATGATTGTAATTGTTCCCCAATACAGAGGGGAAATATAAAAGATTGGATGGCGAAACTTCAAGGGAATATAGTTTTTTGTGTACTTACAAAGGTATTTGACAGAATTTTGATCAAAACTGTGCAAAAGTGTCAGTGAGCCAAACATGGGAAATGTAATACAGGTTTATACCAAGGAGAAATATTTTCTTACTTAGCAAATCAGAGAGAAATGTATGAATATATGAAGAGGGTAATATGAATGAAGGTTTATCTAAATTTAGGGTTTGTTTCTTCTATTCTGTTACTCTCACTTTCTTTTTCCAGTTATTTAACTAGATACCAATCAATCAGACCAGAGAGATATACTTTGCTTTCTTTTCATTTAAAGTCCAAGATAATTGATTTTTAGAATGGCTGCATCTGATTTCTGACAAAATGATCAATAGCTATCTTTATTGCAGGACAGGAATGACATTCACTTGGTTCTGCTTATTTCACTTTGGGATCCTGTTAGACTCCACTATTTAATTTTAACCCGTCAAAGATTGCAGATTAATCAAAATGCAACATTGAAACATTACTACTGGTAGATCTTGCAAATTTGAGTATTTAAAATATTTAGTGTTTAGTATTCTATGTACCTTTAGAACCTGAAATTTATAAAGGAAATATGAGATTAATAAAGCATGCATAATTAATTTCTTATTACCAGTGAATATATATTGCTGGAATCCAATCTGCTTTCCCATAATTAGTTATTGTGTTATTTTTGGGGATTTCATAAAAAGTTCTATAAATTTTTAAAATCCAAGCTACATAATAAATTAATTGTACAAAAATACAGTCCTGGTAAGTTTTTAAAATGATTAGAAAGGCTTTTTTTGTGTAGATTCGACTAAACAATGTCGTCCGGCGGGACCCAGGGGAAGAGCCTTATCTGTGGCGGCCCCGACCTTCTGGAACCAACCCCCCCCCAGAGATTAGGATTGCCCCCACCTCCTTGCCTTTCGTAAACTCCTTAAAACCCACCTCTGCAGTCAGGCATGGGAGAATTGCGTCATCTCCCCCAGGCCTATATAGCTTATGCATGGTATGTTTGTGTGTATGCCTTGTTTTTTTAAATATTTGGTGTGACCACCTTTTGTCTTCAAAACAGCATCAGTTCTTATACTTACACAGAGTAGGATTAGAGTCAGGTGTATGATTAATAAATTATACCAATGAGGTGCTAATCATCAACTTCATACATAGATTGAAACAATTAACTGAATCAAGCAGCTGTGTAGGAGGTTTAAAACTGGGTGAGGAACAGAAACTGTGTTACTACTAAGGTGGAGTTGTAGAATGCAAGTTTCATGTCACAGGTCATATACACTATGGCAAAACAGCACAGGAATAGGACAACAGGTAAATTATACTGAATCAGCAATGCAAAGATGGTCACCAAATATATTGATTTGATTTGGATTTCTCTTCTGTTCATTTACTTTCCATTTTGTTAATCGAAAATAAACTCAACACTTCTATTTTTGAAAACATTTTCAATTTACAGCATTTTTGCAAGATTGCCTAATATTTTTGCATACTACTGTATATACTTCTCTTCTTCCATCTCTACCCCACCTCTTTGTTTCCTATAAATCCTGCCAAGATTGGGGGTAGGCGAGTTGGTTAGCCAGTTGAATGTATTTCATAATGAAGCCCCAAGTTGCAACTACCTCCTAATTTTATTATCTAAAAATATTAATGAGGCATTTTTGGAAATGGCACAGGATACTGAAACTTTCTTTGAAAAATTCCACCTACCCACTTAAAGTAATAATAATATTGTATAATTAAAAATCTCTATTAAGAAATCAAGAGGGCAAGAAGGAGTCTAGCTGACGCCAGGGGAATTATCCATGGGAACATTGAGAGCAGGAAGAGGAAAAAAAGAAGAATGTGAACAATAGGAGCTATGGAGTTTCACTTGGGCCTAATGCAGAGAAGCTGTAAAAGCTGTCAAGAAAAGTGATTGATTGGCTCTTGCATTCCAGTCCCTAGTGCAAAGCAATAATGTTCCTGCCTCTTTGGAGACAGTTTTATGTGCCACTTGGGGTCACCGCTTATCAGGCGGAGGGGCCAACATTTCAAATGAGGCTAAAGTGCAGTCGATAATTCAGATGAATTTGTGCATGTAGTCCCAAAGTGAAACAAGTCAAAGCACTTTACGCTGATAGTGATATTTGAAGGTAAATATGAGTTACAATTTGTAGCTGATTTCATTTAAGATGGAAAATAGTAGATTTTTTAAAAAGAAAAGAAATATGAGAAATCTGGAGGCCGCCCTTAGAATCTCAAATAGTTTTGGCCTCATTTTATTCAGGTTAAAGGTAGACTTAGTTTACTGTGTATACAAGAAAAAGGAAACTGTATTAGCTTCTTGGATCACTGCAGGTCAAGGAAAGTTCAAGTCAATGTGCTCCTCATAAAAAACAAGGAAAGCAATCAGCCCAATATGCTTGGGGAAAAATACAAGAAAATTGACCATTTAATTTTGAGAAAGTGAAAAGGAAACATTTTGAGTTTATGTTTGGATTTCTAGGAGAAGTCTCCCAAAATATCACTTTCTGGGGGGAAAATCAAGATACTTTCTGGTAAAGAAAACTGTAAAAAAATCTGTGTGGATATTAGAATAGTGGCTCTAATTTAGTTTGTTTATACATGAAGCAATAGATAATCTCACTTCTTAGTAAGCTGTCTAATTTTAGTAGAAGCTAGCAAGGGATGTGGGTTGTCATTATTTACAGTTCAGTAAGCTTATTAAAGGACCGAACCTTTCAAAGTGCTTGAATACATTTCAGCTTCTCTGACACAATATAATATCTTTAAAGTGTAGAAAGAGCAAGGGAAAGAATCATTGCTTTTGGCTTCTAAAAAACTTAAGACTTCAAAGAGAGCCATTTGAGATGTAGTTTTCCTCTAATATAATAGGTTTGCTTGACCTCTTTTTTGTTTCCACGATTTTATTTCAGGAAAGGCTAGTATTTGAGTACAAATTGCATTGCCTGAATTCATGGATTCTTTAATGGCTTTAAAAGACATAAAACTCACAAGGGCAGTGCTTTCTCCTCTCCTTTTTTCTTTTTAACCAGGCACAGATCAAATCAAACTCCTTTGTGACAGACAGTGTAGCACACAAAGTCCTTAAAACCATTAAATGATCATCTGAGAAAAACACACCACACTATATTCCTTTTTTATTTACAATCATATAATCTATAAATATATGTAATATAAATATAAATCAGTGTGACACAGATTCTTACTCCATAGGGCACAGTTCTTGTGTAACTGTTCTGGTTCCTGTTTTCTGACATTTTGCCTGTGAATAATGTAGAAACATTCCTGAGGCTACCGTTATCTTTCTTTGGATAACAGTTATCCGTCCTTATTATTTGCTATAATGAAAAAAAGTATTTGCATACTGTTATGAAAGATGTATGCTGCGTGCAGGGATGGTATTTACTTACCTTCTCTACTGGTTCGCAAATGTGGGCCTGTATGCTTTGCTCACCTGTGCCTCACCCATGCATGTGCAAAACCTTCTACGCATGCGCACAAAATGTAACATGCTTACATGCGGTTGGGTGGGGTCACCTGCAGTCAGCGCTACCAGTTCGCCCAATTTGGATAGAACCGGCTGAATACCACCACTGGCTGTGTGTAAAGAACAGAGGGGATGGGACATTCACTAATCAACCGTTGCAATAACCGAGTCCTCGGAGAGAGGCGGCATACAAATCAAATGAATGAATGAATGAATGACTAAAAGTTGCAAGATATATATCAGTACTTTTTGTGATCTTATTTTGATAGAACTCAGGTAGAGAAATATAGATACACAATCTTCCACATTTGACCATGCAGCAATCCACCACAGTTTATTGATAATAAATGATAAATTGATAAAAGCTCATATCTGCAGATTTAATGATTTTAGTGAAGTATTTCATTCTGAAACCTTTAGGCCATGGGTGTCAAACCCACGGTTTCATGTTACCACCATGTGATGTTTTGTGATGCTGGGGTCGGCACGGCCTGCGCATGACACATCTGGACTGCCAGTGTGACACCCCTGCTTTAGGCTAATGACAAAATATATATAATAGTGGTTGAATCGAAAAGGATGCAATTAAAGCTGGTTTAAAAATAAATCTTTTTTGAAAACTGTTCCTCATTATTTAAGGGCACATTGACTTTGGTATTTTTGCCATTCCTAACCTCTTCAAGGAGGAGACGATAATGTCTTTAAATAGTATGTGAAATTTAATGCATACTTGCATATTAGGAAAATGTAACCCAGTGACTTTCACTATTTTTCAGCTGCTTTTTTAAATTGCTGTTTTAAATTCCATTGAGTGGAATAATAAAGGAGTGATCATGTCTAGTAGTTGGCCTTTGTAAAGACTGACTGGCTAAGAGGCTTTATGATTTACAGAGGCCACAGCTGGCTGCCAACGGAGCTGCAGGGATGTATTCTCTCTTGGGTCTGGTAGCTAAAGATGAAAAGGACCCCAGAGCTGGCACAAAAGCAAATAAAATGCTTTGACTTTAAATAAAGCATCATAATTTATATGAGACTCTGCTTTTTTAGTCCCAATAAGATTCATGGATCAGCAGCAGCTTTTGGAGGTTGTGCTTATCTAACTATCTGATCCCACTGTATTTTGATAACCGTATCCTGAAATAGACAGCATTATTTTTACCTCCTTCTGTCCTCTCCATTCCCTTATCCCTGTTTTCTTATTTCAAGGAACAGAATCTACTCCTTCCTCTTAATGTTTCATTATCTGCTGTTGGATATTTTCCTCTTGTTCACACCTGGCAGCCTTTTATAGCCATAGAAAACAGTGGGAGAGTAATTGCCAAATACACCTTGAGGTTTATTTACTTATGGTTTACATATGCCCTTCCTGCTGAATTCTTTCTAAGTCTTTCACTGTTTTGAGAGAGCAGGAAACAAAGAATTCACAATATCATTTTGGAAGTTAGTATGCAAGGTTTGATAGTATACAAAGCTCAGTCTGGAAATTTAGAAGATTGTTTTTGTTTTTGTTTTGCACAGGTTTGTAATGCAGTGCCTTATTCAATTGTTTACAGTTGCCTTCTTTGAAGTCTTAAAATAAAACAAGATGAAGGAAATAATTGTCTTTTAAAATATGAGCTTAAATGTGTAACCTGATAAATATGTGTTTAATGTGAAAGTGGTTATCCTCTTGAGGCCTGTTCTTCTTACATATTTTTAAAGAATAGCATTCTTGCAGAGATGGGAAAAAACTATTTTTAAAGCTGGAATCGAAGACCCTGGAATAAAAGTAAACAAGTTAAGATGGAAGATTCCCTAACATTTAAGTCCTTTCCATCCAGTTTGAAGAATCTTTCCTGGATTCGTATGAACAAATTGAAAGTGTTCATACATCCAAGTGGTAGAAAAAATAATCCAAAATGTTTACATAATCTTCCCCTGACAAGAAAAGATAATTATTCTGCAATTAGTGTTATGAATGTCATATTGTTGGTGTTTTTTGAAAAAGAAAATCTACCTTATTTTAAAATAATACAGCTTTCTCATCTGTTAATTGATTAGCAAAATATTTGCAGTACGTTACTTGCAGATTAGGAGTGTAGATAGTTTTGCTTATCAGCTGCTTTCTCTGGGTAAAATTCAGCAGTGATAGCCAACCTTTCCGGCTCTTCGGACTGGAAGGAGTGGGAGAATAGGGGGATGGTTTTGTGCAAATAGCAGGCGTGTGTGTGAGTATGCAAAGCTCCATTTGTGCAAATTCAGTTTTGCATGCTTGCCCGCTGTTCAGTGCATAGGATCAGTGCTAGCTGTTAATTAGATTTCTGATGTGCCCAATTTCTCTTTCTTGTGTTGTTTCTTCTCTCACCTTCTCTTCCATCTCACCTCTTCCTATTCAGTTTTCCTCTTTGCCCCAGTAATTTCACCTCAGGGAGAATCACTCTGAAGATTTTGAGCATTCAAAAGCATTGAAAAATAGTTTTTATAACTGTAGAAAATCATTGCATGTTGTTTCACCTTTCCCATACATACAAAAACACAATACTGTATTCAAATACCGTTTTTTAAAATTAAAAACAAACATCCTTTTCAGGATCTAGCTTGGATCACTCTGAGACATTATTTCAGGTTAAAGATAAGTTTATCATTTTGATCTTGTTATCTGTGCTTATTTCACCAATCTTTTGAAGTTATTTTTTTTTGGCATTAAAAGAGTGAAAAAGTAGCTTTGATTTTTCTCTCTATTAAGAACTACAGAATTAAATATGGCTTTCAACTAGTTATGTGTTTCTAGTTATAAACTAAATTCTAAAAGTAATATAATTAACTATATGTCTCATGTATATTTTAAGTGATTTATGTATGAATTAATACATCAATTAAACAATGTAATGATAAAATACATGACACCTAGTATAAGAGTATTGGGATAGTGAAAAGCTGTCGAAGCAGGAGTCTGGTTTAACTGACAGCCTAACCAAATCCAGTTTGTACTCTTTCCTCTTCATCTTTTGCCAAACGGAAAAATTATTTACCTGCCCAGTATAGTCCAAAGTGCATAAAGTGGGATGGCACTGACTAAAATCTTCTCTCACAAGAAATTCATTTGGTGCTTATTGAAAAGCATTTTTGTTTCTGCTTGGCCTATACTGGAACCAACCCATTATTTATATTTGCTCAAACTTAGTGTACATCACCAGAGAAAAATGTAAGAATTCACTCCAATATAAACTGTGTAAAAATAACATTCTTTAAAAGAGCACTGCT